>NC_056721.1:3072179-3107179 GCF_018831695.1 Puntigrus tetrazona | reverse complement strand
ACAGCTTTTGTATCTTTTTTTTGTATAGGTTTAAGAAGGGCGTTTGTTTCTACCTGAATTTGCACATTTGGATAATTTATTGCTATTTTTTTATATTTAATCTCCTTATCGTGCCTTGAGATTTGATTGTGTTTTTCATTGTATAAAGATGATAATAAAAATGCTTAAAAGCAGTTATTGTTGTGAGTTTGTGAAGGAAAAATAACCTACTTTTTTTTTTTTTTTTTTTTTTAAGGTTTTTAGAAATCTTGGCCAACTGAACATGTATGGCATTCAATACTTAGTTGGGGCTCCTTTTGCCTGAAATACTATTATTAGGTGTTATGAGAGTCCAGGCTGCTCTGATAGTGGCCTTCGGCTCTTCTGCATTGTTAGGTCTTATCACATCTTCCTCTTCACCATACCCCATAGATTACCATAGTCCTCAAACCAGGTACTGGTAGCTTTGGCACTGTGTGCAGGTGCCAAGTCCTGGTAGAAAATGAAATCTGCATCTCCATAAGGTTGGTCAGCAGCAAAACGTCCTGGTATACGGCTGCGTTGACCTTGGACCTCAGAAAACACAGTGGCACAACACCGGCAAATGACATGAACCCCAAACCATCACTGACTGTAGAAGCACACCGGACCTCAAGCAACGTTCTGTGCCTCTCCTCTCTTCCTCCAGACTCTGATTTCCAAAGGAAATGCAACATTTTCTTTCATCAGAGTACATAACTTTGGCCCAGTCAGCAGCAGCCCAGACCTTTTTGTCTTCAGCCCAGATGAGAAGCTTCTGACACTGTCTGTTCAAGAGTGTCTTGACACAAGGAATGTGACGGCTGAAACCCATGTGTTGCATACATCTGTGTGTAGCGCTTCTTCAAGCACTGACTCCAGCTGTAGTCCACTCGTTTTGAATCTCCCCTACATCGAACGGGTTTCGTTTCACAATCCTCTCCAGGGTTTCACATCCCTATTGCTTCTACATTTTTTTCTACCACATCTTTTCCTTCCCTTCTCCTCTCTATTAAAGAGCTCTGTGAACAGCAAGCCTCTTTTGCAATGACCTTTTGTGTCTTGCCCTCCTTGTGCAAGGTGTCAATGGTCGTCTTTCGGACGACTGTCAAGTCAGCAGTCTTCCCCATGATTGACTACAGAACTAGACCGAGAGACCATTTAAAGGCCTTCGCGGGTGTTTTGAGTTAATCAGCTGATTGGAGTGTGGCATCAGGTGTCTTCAATATTCAACCTTTTCGCAATATTCTAATTTTCTGAGATACTGAATTTAGGATTTTCACTAGTTGTCAGTTATAATCATCAAAATGACAAGAAATAAACATTTGAAATATATCAGTATGTGTGTAATGAATGGAATTAGTGAAATAAATCAACTTTTTGATGATGTTCTAATTATATGACCAGCACCTGTATATGTGTTTCAACATAAACCATGAGTTTCACTTTGCGGACTCTCTCTCCATCTCTCTCTCTCTCAGCTTTAATGTAATTTAGTAGCATTAAACCAAAGAGCCATCCCTGACATGATGCAGCTTCGAAAGCCCCGATGAAATCCATTTGACAAAACTCCAGAGACTCTTTGCTCATGGATGGGGTTTAATAATTCATTCAGCGCAGTTTATTCTACAGATATATCTTCTTTCTCATGCTCAAGTCCGTTGTGTTATTGTTTTCCAGTGCTCTTTATACCCTGCAGATTCATCTGCGCAGCATTGTTATCTTGTCGTGGCACAGTTTTGGTCCTAACAGCCAAACTATTGGTCGACTGTGGCACGTGTTCATCTCAGATCGGACCGAAGTGTCAGGAGACGGGGTGCTGGAATCACTCGAGGTCTGGTATGATTTTTCTCCATGTCCGTAAGCTTTCGTTTCCATCCGTGATTGCGTTCTGCAGAATGAGCGAAGCCGTGGCGAGCGGGGTGAGAAGGTTGAGCACCATCTCGGAGCAGGACGCGGATGCTGGAGCGGAGCCCGTGTCCCTCGGGTCCTCGGGGGACGGCGAGTGGGCAGGATCCAGTGCTTCGCTCTGCTCGCGGGGAAAACCCAGCGTCCAGAGCAGCACCTTCACCTCCTTTGAGTCCTATCAGCCTGACGCTGCAGGTACATCTTCTCTGGTTTGAGAGTTTACTGTGTGTCCGACGTGTAGAAGTCGTCCTGGCTGCTGAAGACGCTGTGTCCTTGAACCTGTTTAGCTTTAAACTTCACCCTGCCTAATGCTGATTTATATGTGTGTGCGAAACAGCTGTGCTCTAATTGTGAATATTTTTAAAAGGAGTCCTGTGTGTGCCGCTTATTGATGATTCGAATTTGATGCATTCATAAATAAAAAGAAATTGTTAAATCAATTAAAAAATATCCGTCTGATGATAAACAGATAATTATTGTAACCATAATAATAATAATTAATTAATTAATTTAATAAAAAAGAATTTCATAATATAGAATAAATTCAAAAATTAACACGATAGCTTAAAACTGTTATTCAGTTCCTATAATTTACATTTAGCCATTAAGCGGACGTACTGTATATGGAAGCAATCAAAATCAACAAAAGAGCAATGTGTAAAAACAGATAGAATAGAAAAAGAATAGAGCAAGCTGTAGAGAACTGAAATAAGATTTGCATTGCAGAAGTAAAAAAGTTTATAAAAACAGTAAAATTGCAATAATATTTTACTGTATTACTGTATTCACTGTATGTCTATCCAGTAAATGAACTATATTTTTAGTATCTTAGATATTAATCATTTTAGTGTTTAACAAGAGTTGCTTTATGTATATTCACTGAAAATGATACGGCGAACCCAAAAGTCACAAGTTAAGGAATTTAACCCTTTTTATAAGATTAGAACTTGGATTTAGGAAATCACTCGCGCAATCACTTAACCTTTAAGGCCGTCTTCTTTTTCTACGGTGTTACTACAGATGCGTCACTCTGTTTTCAGCTGTTGCTTATCCTGCAGAAACTCCACAGCTAAGACTGCTTTTGGTTGCCTTTACCGTCTCAGCACCCTCTCTGAAGCATCGGTCACTCACTCCTGTCCCGGGCACACTTGTAAACATGATCGTTTGATGTGTTTGCAGCTCTCACGCAGAGCGAAGTGCACTTTTACGAGCACTTACACCAACAGATGCTAAAAGACTCCCGGAGTGACAGACCTCATAAAAGCCTCATGCAACATAGATGACCCTAAACCTGTACTTTGAGATACACGCATATAATTCTCTCACTGTCACGTGCTCGTCCTATACAGCACAAGTCTGTTTCTCTAGCTGTTGGGTTAGTTGACCGGGGGAATGTATACGGTTACATTAATGGCCTGAGGTGACCACTCATTGCGCATTATGGGCTCCATTTTTGCTCCGACAACCCTTAATATAATTACAGCCCTGTGGAGAGTTCCTGCCTGCAAGGCTTTGCATGTGGCATTAGTCTGAGTCCGTGCAAAGTGGTAAATGCGGCCACATATGTGCCATAGTCATAATCCCGAGGAATCACACGCTGATGAAAAGATGCACGGATGATCGATAGTGTCTCATTTCGGCCATCCGTCTCTCTTCCTGTCTGGAGCGGCGGATCGCTGCCGTTTTCAGTGTAATTAGAGCAGCCTGCACTTAACTCGGTGCGCGGATGTCTGCAAAAATAAATAATGGATGCTGTTCAGCAGCGAACTTCTTTAGTTCATTTCAGCGCTGTTGTCACGTTTGTGTAGATTTAATATTATGCCTGTATTGTTACCCTGTGATATTTAAAGTGTACCTGAAGTACACCTGATTTGTTGATGTCCGTCTCTCCAGATGACTGCGCCTCCATCCTGCTGGCTTGTCTCTACTGCCGCTTCTGTGACGTGATGGCCATGCTTCCCGACGCTTGTGAGCGAGCGCTAGGCCGCTGCTTCCCCTCGTACAGGTATTACAACACCTCGGATGAGCCGTCCAAAGGAAAAGACTGGTGCGGCTGCAACGTGGATTTTGACTGTGGTTTCATGAACTCCTGTCAGGAGGCCAGCGAGCTGATCGAGCTGGCCATGGAGATATCTGAGGTCTGTTACCGCTGAGAGCCCCGAAATCTTGCATCCCAGATTTTTGCATGTTGAAAAATACATAAGGCCAATGACGTTTAGACACGGCCTCCGACAGGTTCGACCGTTAAAAAAATTGGTTCGATTTTCAGCATTTTGGGCTTTTTTTGCAAGCGTTTTCATAAAGGATGACGAACGTGAAAAGTATGAAAAGCGTGTGCAGGGACCTTTACAGCTATTCGTTGTCACTTAAGACATTTGTGGTTTCACGCGGGAGAAACCAGGGTAAATGTCACTTCTTGTTTTAGGCGACAAAATAAAGCATGACCCTGCATTTTTTTAGGATGAGGTCCTCATTTAAAGGAAGTAGGGTGAATATATTTGCAGTACAATTTATTTTGCATCCAAAGTTGAATTTTCATACAAAATGATGACTTTACTGACGCTCTCATATTCCCGTACGTGACGGCTGAACCAAAATGTGAACGTTGGGCTCATCTGTTATGTAAAGCATGAAAAATCATCAGTGTGGGTAAATCGAGCCAGTGGCCACCTGTGTGATGCATAATTGATTGTAACAAAGTAAAAAGCTTTAAATGTCTTTCTGTCTTGTGATTTGCTTAAGACCGTTAAAGGTCTGAATATGGTACAAAAAAACCAGAAATCAGTTTGCATTTAGATACATTTAGTTTTATAGTTTTGAATTAGTTTTTGGTCAAATGCCTGTAACACTTTACAACTCCTAGATTATAAATAAACTATGAAAGAGTTGTCGAAGCTTAATGCTGGTGATGCTGAAGTTGGTGTGCTTGAACTTTTTACTTCTAGTGTTCGTATTTAGGCTTTAAAATTCAATAATAATTCTGTAGCTCTGAAGATTATCTGGTGACGCTTAGAATACTGTTCCTTAATATTAAATAACTGCGAGACAAATTACTAATGCAGTATTAATGTTTTGGTAGCTACTGTTAACTCCAATTAACAAATTATTAACTGACTTGAATGTGTTAGCTTTTTCTTCACAAAAATGGCAAACAGTTATAATGTTGTCATGTTTTCTATGCAAATAACGCATAAATAATTCTAAAATTAAGTTCATAATGGCTCAAATTCTACAGAAGAAATAGAAATAGTCTGTGAACAGTACATTCATCTGAATCTTAATTAATCAGTTTCTTTTTCTTAATAGTAGTTACTAGAATGTTAATATTGCATTACTCATTTGTTACCGTGTAGCTGTTTATTAATGAAAGAACAGTATTAAGTTACCAAAGATTCAATTTGTCTTTTAAGAACATTTTTTTTATTCACAGAGCTTATTTTCTGCAATTAACCAAAAGCTGAATATCCTGTTGGCTTTTGTGGAGGGAACCAGGGCTTCTGGGTTTTTAAAGTGAAACTTCAGCTAAAGTGTATTAATGCCCTCTGGAGGACAATACGGGCAGCACTTCATAAACCTCTCCAGCGGTCAGTTTGATAGACATCATGAATGCTCGTCAAACAGATCTATTGATCCTGCATGAATAAAAGAATATGAAAGCATGCATATTTGTGTCCTTAGTGTTAAATAATTCTGATTGAAAGCTGTCGTTTAGCATTCACGTTCACTGAGCAGTGGTTTGTCTGGTTACTGAAAGCACAGTTTGTGATTTGAGATCGCATTTTAAGGGAATAATGAGGTTCAGAAGGAATGAACGTCTATATTCTGAAGGTTTTTCACAAGTGTGAAGATTTTCATTTTCATTATTTCATTCCATTATTTACAGTGGCATGCAAAGGTTTGGGAAGCCCTTGCGGAATATGTGAATGATTTTAACAAAAAAAGAGAAATCATAAAATGTATTGTTTAGTGCTGTCCTGAGTAAGATATTTTACAAGCAGGTGCATCTCAATCAGGTAGAATGTTGTGGAAAGGTTTTTTTCAGTAATTTCAGTTTTTCCCACTCAAATTGTGAAACTTGTGTATTAAATAAATTCAGTGCACCCAGACTGAAGTAGTTTAAATCTTTGGCTCTTTTAATTGTGGTGATTTTGGCTCACATTTAATAAAACCCCACCAATTCACAATCTCAAAAAAAAAAATTTTTTAGTGAATTGTTGGTCTTCTGAAAAGTCTGTGTATTTATTGTACATGTACTCAATACTTGGTAGGGGCTCCTTTTGCTTTAATTACCTCCTCAATTCGGTGCGGCATGGAGGTGATCAGTTTCACTGCTGAAGTGGTATGGAATACCAGGTTTCTTTTGATTATCAATGGGCTTCAGGTCTGGTGAGTTTGCTGGCAAGTGAAGCACACCAACACCATGGTCATTTAACCAACGTTTGGTGTATATGTGGGCAGGTGCCAAATCCTGCTGGAACATGAAATCAGCATCTTCAAAAAGCTGGTCAGCAGAAGAACACATGAAGTGCTCCAAAATGTCTTGATAAATCGGGTGAAGTGACGTTGGTTTTCAAAAAACACAGTGGACCAACACCAGCAGATGACATTGCACCCCAAATCATCACAGACTGTGGAAACACTGGACTTCAAGCAACATGGGCTATGAGCTTCTCCACCCCTCCTCCAGACTCTAGGACCTTGGTTTCCAAATGAAATACAAAACTTGGACAACAGTCCAGTTCTTCTCCTTAACCCAGGTAAGACGTCTCTGACGTAGAAGTGTCTTTACAAGAGGAATACAACAACTGTAGCTAAATTTCTTAGCATGTCTGTGTGTGGTGGCTCTTGATGCCTAGACCCCAGCTTGTGAAGGTCACTCAAATTCTTGAATCAATTTTACTTGACAATCCTCATAAGGCTGCGGTTCTCTCGGTTGGTTGTGCATCTTTTTCTTCCACACTTTTAACTTCCACTCAGCTTACTGTTAACATGCTTGGATACAGCTTCTTTGGCATTGAATGTTTGTGGCTTACCCTCCTTGTGAAGGGTGTCAATTATTGTCTTTTGAAAAACATCTTCCCCATGATTGTGTAGCCTAGTGTACCAAACTAAGAGACCATTTTGAAGGCTCAGGAAACCTTTGCAGGTGTTTTGAGTTGATTAGGTGATTGTCATGTTACCATATTCTAATTTGTTGAGATAGCAAATTGGTGTGTCCATCTAGAGCATCATTGAATCTTGAACCTATTTTAATAGTTTTTACCCATTTATTAATTGCTGCCCATGAAGCAGTCACCATACAGATCCTTTACTGTAAATCTATTTATAGTTTCCCTACACTTCCACCCTCGGCCGTCACCTCAGCAGTGGTCTCTGTTACTGTTATACACTTGGCACAAGTCAGCAAGTGGCCAAGTTTGGCATTTCAACTTCAATATGTCTCACGCTTCAGAAATCAGTGCCGGAGCCCGTGATCATGTGACTGAATTCAGACTGGTGCATGCAGACTGTACGTGGAGCAGACAGACCACAGACGGCGAGCACGGTGAGGGACGACTGTCAGACGCCAGGATGTGAGTATACTACCAAGATGTCACTCTGACATCATAGTGGGGCTTTGTTACTTATTCGAGCTGGACATGATAAAACTCGGCTGAAGGAACTTTTGGATTTTAACATTACAGAATTTATAATAAATAAAATAGAATAAAAACATGTTTCATCACTTTTATCTTTCTGTAAAAGGTTAACCTTAACATCATGAGTGAGTTGTATACTTCATGTTGCAGTGCTTTTCTAATTTAAGAACTAAGCTTACAGATGGAAAGCATGAGGTCAAGTTTACAGTGTGTGTATTTTGGGTAAGTGGGTGAAAGTGTATCTAGTCTTTAACAGACACTATTCTCTGATCTTAAAAAATGGTACGTCATGGTGCAATAATATAGGCTGTACACCACAATTACCATATTCAGATAACATATGCACATTGTATTTCAAATTATTGCAAAAATGGCATGGCATCACTATGATGCTATTTCATAGAACATTGTATTACTGTGGTACCATAGCTTTGCCTGTATTTTTGGACATGTCAGAAATGGTACATGTAAAAAAAAAAGAATCTGGAAAAACAAAGGCATATGTTCAAACAAAATGGTATTACTAACAATGTCCCCCAAACCTAGTAAACAGCAGCAAATGTCCAAATCTTAACATATATTTAAAAAAAAAAATAGTATGTGCAAATAATATAATATTAATGAAATGAAAGGCAACTTCAATGTACTTAGTTTAACACATTTAAGTGCACTGTTAAAAAGTGCAGTTTGTAGTAACATCAAAATTAGTTTTATTAGTGCTGTCGAACGATTAATAATATCCAAAATAAAGGTTTTTGTTTAAATAATATGTGTGTGCTTTGTATATATTATTTATATACAAAGACACACACATGTATATATTTCGGAAAAATTTATGTTTATATATTAAATATATTTAGAATTTTTATTGTAGGAATAAATAGACATGTAAACCTGTCTTTTTTTCAAAATATATACTATATATGTGTGTATTTATATACATGACGAATATACACAGAATACACGTACTGTATATTATCCAAATTAAACTTTTTGTATGCGATTAATCACGATTAATCACGATTAATCATTTTACAGCACTAGTTATTTTTTTTAAATCGTCATTAGTTAATCTTTTGTTAAAGTACACTTATTTTTTGTTGGATATTGAGCTTCTACTGAAATACTCAATGCAGTACGTATAAATTGTCCCCACAGTTATGAGCGTTCATCAGAATATGGAGTCACATGGACAGTGGTCAGTCCTGTCGTCTTCACCTATCGAGTCATTCAGTGTGAGAGTCTTCTGGATGCAAGCAATGACACCTTACTCTTCGGCCATATCTCCAGCCCTGCGGAGCTCCAGGCCCTCAAGAGCAACACTAAAACACTGAAGCGATTCATTGTGATTGACGAGACCGTTAATGATCTATATGGCTCCCAGGTGGCAGCATATTTCGAATCGAGAGGGGTGACGTACAAGATCCTTCCTTTACCCACAACTGAGGAGAACAAGTCCATGACCCTGGTGACCAGAATCTTGGAGGAGGTCCATAAGTTTGGGATCGACCGGCGTACGGAGCCCATTATCGCTATCGGTGGCGGTGTTTGTCTGGATATCACGGGCCTCGCTGCATCGCTGTACCGCAGACGTACCCCATACATCCGTGTCCCGACTACTCTGCTGGCTTACATCGATGCCAGTGTGGGGGCAAAGACTGGGGTCAATTTTGCCAACGGGAAAAACAAGCTGGGCTCATACATCCCACCCGTGGCTGCGTTCCTGGACAGGAGCTTCCTCTGCACTCTGCCACGCCGCCATGTTTCTAATGGGATGGCCGAAATGCTGAAGGTACATTGCATGATGACAATACAGTACTGGACAGTTTCTCAAAAGAGAACAGCTCTATGGTTTATCCATTGACCTGTAAAAAAAGTGCACTTAATTGTATTTAATGCGCACTAGTGTAGTATAGCGCACTATATTTTGTAAAATATATACATATGTATACAGTATATTATGTAAAATATATATATTGGATACAGTTGTTTTATATATTGAACAATTGTTCAATAAATTGTCTGAAAGCACTAGTTAATATTAAAGGGATAGCATTATGTGACACTGAAGACTGGAGTAAAGATGCTGATAATTAAGCACCGATCACAGCAAAAAAATGACATATTAGAATATATATAATATATAAAACAACTGCCTTTTGTAATGATATTGCAGACTTATTTGAAAAACCAAACCCAGACTTTTGAGAATTATTTTGAGGTCTCGTGTCACCAATGCTAGTGATTCCCTGCAGATGGCGCTGATGAAACACAGAGGACTCTTTGAACTTTTAGAGAAGGATGGCAGACGATTATTGGACACCAGTTTCCAACCATCAGGGAGAAAGCCAGAAAACATGCATACAGACGCGGCGCGCATGTCCACGAGGCTGGCCATTGAAACCATGCTAGAGGAACTTGCCCCAAACCTGTGGGAGGACGATCTGGACCGGCTGGTGGACTTTGGCCATGTCATCAGCCCAGAGCTCGAAATGGTGCTGCATATTAGACTAAAACCCCACACCGTGTGTCAGTCTTGAATTACTCTAACTGGTGTTGTTCTTTTCATTGACACAGAAAATACTCCCTGCGCTTCTGCACGGAGAGGCGGTAAACATCGACATGGCTTTCATGGTCTATGTGGCTCACGAAATGGGCTTTCTGACAGAAGAGGAGAAAAGACGTATCATTGAGTGTATGCGGAGTCTAGATCTTCCTGTGTGGCATTGGGACTGTACTCTGGATCTAGTGCAGAGGTCCCTGACTGAACGACTCAAGCACTCAGGAGGATCTCTGAGACTGCCTCTGCCCACAGCGCTGGGAAAAGCAAGTATGCGAAACATAAAAATATATAAATAACTGTATTTTTGCACTTAAACGTCAATTCGGTGGTTTGGTGCAGTTTTACACATTAGGAAACGAAGACAGTTTTGTAGTAAAGCGTTTGCCACCCTACACCAACCAATCCTTGCATTTAGATACTGACAGATCATTCCAGGTATTTCATAAAGAAGCCATAGATAGAAGAACATTTCAGTGTAGGCTGCAGTTCTCAAAAGAAACAACATTTAAATAATCTTTTGTCCACTATAAAGAACCTTGTGTTCTTCATAAAACTAAAGATGCCAATAAAGAACCTTTATTTTTAAGAGTTTAGTCCAACTTTAAGCGCTCAAGGCACATTTTAGCAAACACCATAAGACTGCGACATACTGTAGTTTGTTTCATTTCCTTCCATCTGTCTTTATCGTACCCTGCAGGAATCTTCAATGACACAGAAGAGAGCATTGTGTGCCAAGCATTCAAGAAATGGTGTGATGAACAGTGTGAAACCACCATGAAACCAGAATAACACACCACAGGAAACGTTGAGTCTTGATTATATTCCCCAACCAAGAAAAACATCTGTGCTGCAAAATGAAACGCGCTAAATCATGAATGAAAACCTCCAGAAATTGCGAAAACCACTCAGTTTTATTTCAACGTCTGTAACATTTTCATACACTTGACAAGCTTTAAAACCCAACAATGAAATGCTACGTTCCTCACGAAGCCTCTCAGCGGAAGCTTCGCGCTTTGAGTGAAAGGTGACTTTCCCAACAGGTTTAAAGTGGGCCGGCTTCCAGTACTGAATTCATAGGAAATTAACGCTTTATAAGAAATTCGATTCAACCCCAAAAAAATCAACTTTACAAGCTCCTTTCTTAAATAATGTTTGGTTAAGCTTCAAAAATATAATACAAAAGTATATTAACAAAACGAAAACCATCTTTAGCCGAGACACTTCTATAAAAGACAGACTGTGTTTGATATTAAAAGACGTTTGGTTGAAGTTCAATGGAAGCCTGTTTTGAAGGCACCTTTCGTTGATGTCACGGATGCGTACGCGTTCATACAGGAGCCTTGTGCTTTACCCGTTACCTGATTGTCTAAATTATTGCTCGGAAGAAGAAATTGCAACAGCCAGTTTTGCTATAAATCCACAACGAGATACATAACAGTTTCACTGCATATTTAGACTCCACTTGGAATTTGGCAACATTTTAGTAGTCAACACTGTAACGTTACATTCAGAGGACGACTTTCAGTAGTTTCTGTCTATTGGGGCAAGGGAGTTTATGTAATACACCGCAGTGCCTCGAAGCACTACAAAACAAAGTCCTACTGAGAGATCGTCCCCTCTACTTCACCCGAGGACTGAACCCGTTAGGTCCCACTGCCTAAAGTCTAAAGTCACAAATACAGAATAGAGCATTTCATTTAAAGGAATAGTTCACACAAAATTGACAATTAGAACGATCTCCTTCTTACTCGCACATCGCTCCAAACCCATGTTTACGAATTCAGGGGGTTTCTTTAGTCTTTTTTGAAATTGGCAGTCCCCGCGATCAGCATGGATCTAATTACAAGAAAATAAAAATGGTAAATTTTTTCATTTTGCGGCACAAACAAATAAACTGAATTGCAACATGTAAACTCAGAATTGCATGATATAAACTCACAAAACTGAGAACAAACGTCCAAATTGTAAAAAAAAAGGTGCTATTATTGAATTGCGACAAAATACTGCAAATTACTGTTTTTTACCGTATTTTTTTATTCGGGAACAAAAACTGAAATGAAAGACAAACTTAATTCTAAGAAGTGTGACGTTGTGAGATATATACATACATATCGCAATTGCCTTTTTTTTTCTTTTTTTTTTGCAAAAAACAACAAACAAACAAAAAACATGGCGAGATGTAAACTTGAAATTACGAGAAAGTTTTTTTTAGTTTAGCATTTCTAACCATTTTTGCATTAATTGCAGAATTGTGGGATATTAAGTTAAGTTTTTTTTTTTTTTTTTTTTGTGATGGCCCCCATAAGTTCTATTCCCCATTCACTTTCAATGCATGGAAAAGAGCAGCATGAATTCTCTGCTAAATATCTCTTTCGGTGTTCCACCATAAAAAAAAAAAAATGCTGTTCGTGTTTGGAAGTTTTGGGTGAACTATTGCTTTAAGTGACAGATTTGTAAGGCACTTTACAGTGGTCTGACTTTGTTACCTACGCTAAACTCTTACAACATCTTTCCATTACATACAGGTTGATTTCTCAACTGAAAGTTATCTTTGCATAGTTCTATGAAACAACACATAATAGTTGCACCTACGTGATCAAAATAGTGGCACAAGTTGAATGCTACTCAAAGGCAAACATCAGTACATCTGACTTGAGCACAGCAGAAATATACAGTAACAGTACAGCTTATTATTACAAGCATAGTCAGTCATTTTACACCAAGTAAGAATAAAAAAAACCCAAACAAGTGTTAGAATTAAATATAAAATATTTTTTCTTTGTCTTTTCTTTTTTAGTCTTCAACATATTATCATTCTTCCAGTGTTTTTGCCACCAATATATAAAAATCCCCAGATCTTTGTCCTTAATATATATATATATATATATATATATATATATATATATATATATATATATATATATATATATATATAAAAACAAACCTGGGCTAGTGTAATTAAAATGTATGGCATATTAAAACAGAAATGAATTAAAATGATGAAAAAATGTTTTAGAGGGTAATAAATTGGAATTGAATTATTTTATGACTAGTTATTTAGTCATGAAATATGTGTTAAAAAATCATTTCACATTATTATGGATTATGCACTGTGAGATGCACATGTCAAAATGCATCCTCAAGGTTTATTAAGAAATGCACAAGGTGAAATACATTACTATATAGGCATAACTATATAGGCACTGCATATAAACGCAAGAAGAGTTTTTGAAGGCTTTCAGCTGGGAAAACTGAATATTGCTTATTGCTTGGCACATTCTACGGGACATCTGGAAATCCGTAGGATTTTTCCAAATGCTGTTTGCAAACCGTCCTTCCACGTGTGCATTTCTTCACGGTCTTAAGATTGTTCCACAAATCCACTGTGCTACGTGAAATTCTCCTGGACCAGAAACATTAATACTGAGAGAATATTGCCAATGATTAATAACTGAATCAAATCATTTTGGGTCAGCTGTTTCAGATCAGCATGCTTTGTCCGTCTATTGTTTTTGTGCGTTTTCATCTGGAAGATACGATTTATAGAGCGTCTGCTCAAAAGTTTCCTCAACATTCAACAGAAATTTGCACAACATCTATGAATTGGTTACGATTAATGTAGCTATGCTAAGGGAGCATTTCACCCAAAAATGAAAAAAAATTTTATAAAATAAAATAAATTTAGTTCCTTCACTTTTTTTACAATAAGGAACCGTAAAAACTATCATTTGGCTCCTTCATTTAAGTGCTTGTTTGACGCGTGCTCATACGAGCGGTCTTCAGTCTAACTGTTTCTTCAGTTCAGCGACTGTTGGACGAATCGGTTCATTCACTACAGGATCAGATACCTGCCACAGTTTTGGCTCGTTTCGAGTCGAAGTGACTGTCAGATATTTGAAAGTGAATTTCGATTGGCTGACATGTAAATCTGTGCTGCTTGAGTCACGAACTCTTTTAGATGGTAGAGTCTGATTTGGTTGATTGGTTCGACTAGTTCACTAAAGAGTCAGTCCAAAAGAATGATTCATTTGCTAACTGAACATCTCTCTGGACCGTTTGTCTGAGGCTCTGGATAATAATATGCAGTTTCTTGCACATACTGATCGCTTTGCTTCATAAGACCTCAATATATCATTATGGGTATTAATTTCATGTTGACTATATACGTTTCCTTGACTTTTTAAAGTGATGGTAGCCCTTCTAAACCCCCAAATGTCCACAGTTTCCGCTGAAAATCTTTTTTACTGTTTTACTCAAGAAAAAAGTCACCTATATCTTGGATAACCTGAGGGTGAATAAATTAAGAGCATTCATTTTTGGGTGAACTATCCCTTTGAACGTCACTTTAATATCTACACGTTAAATGGGAAGCATTCTGCTCAAGTCATTCCTTTACAAGGATATATATATTAAAAGAAGAGAAATATTCTTCTAAACTGTGCGCAAACACGCTACTGTACAACCAAAGAAATCACCTTTCAAGTGCACTTTTATATTATCCCAAAGTTGATTAAATCGTACTCTGATACACCTATGTGAAGTTACACGAATCAATCTTTTTTTTTTATGATACTGACCTTGATTATTTTGCTATTATTATAACACAATGAAATTTGGGCAGACGAAACTGGAATAAGGTTAAAATACAATAAAATAAAACAAGTGTAAACATAAAAATAGTATTATTTTCGAAATAAGCCGCGTTTCTTCTTTGGCGGTCAACGGTGTTGTGGGAAAAACACAACAATGACCAGCCAAACGAAGGTTTCCTCGCACTAACAAACATGCTCGTTTTCCTCCATGTTCACGCTGTCCTTACAGCTGCTTGCGGTCGAGGCTCCGGACGAGATGGAGTTGAGGAGCGGGTCGCTTGTTGCTACAGATGACAATGTGTCGTCCATCAGGATGTCGTCGAGTTTAGTGCCGTGCGCCTTCGGGATGAGACCGTAAACGTCGCTGGAAGTGCTAGAGTCGTTAAAGGTGATTGCGCCGTCGTTTAGGTCTAGGGTGCTGGACCGGCCCATGTCGGGGCAAGAAGGGTGTGCGTGAGGGTACATGTCCTGGGTGCAGTTGCCCAGGACCGGCTCCTGTTTGATGGCCCGGGCCGCTAGCTCTGAGGCGCAGAGTGTAGACGAGACGATGGCCAGTCCGTGAGCACGAGCCTGGATTTCCAGCTCCTGGATTAGCATTCAG
Source organism: Puntigrus tetrazona (assembly GCF_018831695.1). Taxonomy (NCBI): domain Eukaryota; kingdom Metazoa; phylum Chordata; class Actinopteri; order Cypriniformes; family Cyprinidae; genus Puntigrus; species Puntigrus tetrazona. Next base: position 3,091,879 of record NC_056721.1, on the reverse strand, counting down.
CGGATAGACAACAAAGAAATAATTGAAACCTACTATATTGGATGTATCTTGATTCAAATATATGACTTAAATCTAGAAAATATAAAAAAACATAAATCAATTAAATGATTGCATATTTCAAATATAACATTTAGGGCGCTTGCGCAAACCGTCTTTTGGCGTTAAAATAGTACCGTTGGGTTTTACAAAAACGCAGCGTGAAGAATGTTTTGCCTGACCTTATTGAATATGGATTTATAGGAACGTCCCTTTGAGACACAAACTTTATGCGAAGATAGCATTCGAAAGAATCACGCAACACGTTTTACTAAAGTTTGCGTTTGTCAAGTTACTAGCATTTGCGCCAGTACCCGGCTCTATCAAAACGTTTTGGAACCCTTAATTTTTTGGCCCCCTGTTCTTTTCAGCGTCTTTCTTTTATTCTTTTTTCATGTCTACACGAATTTGGGCTTTGTAAATTGCGACGGGCGCTGTGTAATTAAGGTGTAGCGTCTGTGTTCTTTATTTTGTGCGTTGTTAGTAAATCACCTGCAGAAATTTCCATACTCATTGGCGCCGTTTTGCCATTCCAACATTTCTTTCCTTCCGCATTTAGTTCTAGTCATTGAAATTTACCCTTGTGAAAAAGAAGCACTCTTAACTGTGCACAAAAGTATAGTGTGACCTAAAAATGTGCTAAAGGGTAATTCTGGACAGCATATTATTTCTGTATGCCAGAACTGACCTGTATCCTGAGCATCAGGTGGCGGTTGGCGTGTTCCAGCTTCTTCTGACGGTTCTCCAGCTCTTTGGCACGCTGCTGCTCTCTCTGAAGTTTCCTGATGTAATCCACAGAGGCCTTCAGAATAGTGCCCTTGTTCCAGCGCATGTCCCTGAGCAACACACACAAGCAGCTGACACCAGCACATCTGATAGGTCAACAGCACTAATAGCTTGTACTCGTCTATTTCATGTGTATCTACTGAACGCTGCCGTGCTTACGGGTCATTCGATTTAGGAATCAGAGTCCCCAGTTCTTTGATTCGATCGTTAATGTTGAATCTCCGTCGCCTCTCAACTGAAACAGATGAAAAATGCATGTTATATTACACACTCAAACAAAATCGCGTTTACAGTAATTCACTTAAACCCTAGTCTTATGGGACAAAGACTATAACTTAATTATGTCATTTTTACAAACTGAGGGACGAATGAAAACATTTTTCTGTTGTGAACCTGGAAGTGTTTTCAGGATGCTACCGTACATACAGAAGGAAACTCACTTAAGTTATGGTTGTCCTTTTTTTGCCTTTCCTTTGCAAGAGCGCGAACTTCTGCCTCTGAAAAAGATACAGGAATGTGAGAAGAGAAACTGAAAGCAGGACATTTATCTGCCATATGTTTCGGCGCCCTTGAAATGTCACTGCAGTTGTCTTTTATAGCATATTTTCTCTCACCCTTTTCCACAAAATCTAAATAGTTTTCTGTATATATTAGGATCAACAGTTTTTTATGCATAAAGTATCAGTTATCAGACGAGCAGAGAAATTTTCAAACGTACCCACAGGAAACCCTTCAGGCCTTTGATAGCTCTCAAACTTGCTACAGGAGCTGGGCTTGTCCATCATGTGCATCATGGCAGGAGATGTAGTAACTATGTAGCATACGAGCATATGTTTTCAATCTCTCACTCATATCATCAATCACATGACATTTACACCGATTTTAAGGGGTCATATGACGCGATTTCAAGTTTCCTTTCTCTTTGGAGTCTTACAAGCTGTTGGTTCATAGATAAGATCCATAAAATTGCAATGACAAAAATTTCTAAACCAAAGACATATTCTTTATAAAAGATCTTTTCTACATCACAGAGTGATGAATTTTGAAACACCGCCCAAATGTTTACACAAAGAAAGAAGGTGGAGCTATTATTCTGGCTGTAGTGTTGCTGCGGGCGCCATGTTCTGGAGACGCTTTGTTCCGTTGTGAAAGTGGAATTACTTTCTTTGGGCTTTCGAAAGATGACACAACTAGAAATCAGTGGTAAGTTGTGTTTACAGCACTGTTTCTGAACAGTATAACACCAATATTACAGTGTGTTCAGTGCATTTATGGAGGACTGACTCCTGAAACCTGCAGATCAGAGACTATAAAGTCAGTTCTCACTCTGCAAGGACAGTCTGCTGCTTCTGACTCACAATCTTGAAGTAAGTCACCTTTTCTTACTAAAAGAACCTGCTACCTGCTACTTGCAGTGAATATTATTGCATGTTGTTTGTTGTTTCTCTGATCACAAATGCAGACATGGTGTTATGTTTACGAGGCATGATGCAAGGCTACACATAACAAGACAGTACTAAGTCATTAAAATAATTGTAATTATGTCCCCACTGGATGCAACAAATGCCTCATTTTCTTTTTTTTGTGTCACCGGGACACTGCATCACGTTATGCTAAGGAGCGTAACATTTCCATCAGATGCTTGCGGTATTTAGCCAATCAAAATGCACTGGGTAGCTGGCCAATCAGAGCACACCTTGCTTTTTTAGAATGATGAGCTTTGGCTTAGAGGAGAAACAATGATGTACAGTATGTGGAAAATAATGTTTTTGAAACTTAAACCACATGAACACATTGCATTACACCAAATAGACAAAATGACGTTCTTTTTAGCCACATCATATAACCCCTTTAAACGTTGACACAATTCAGCACATCGTCAAAAGGACTGGATGCTGCAAAACTGCATTAACTAATTCATATGATGCTCACCAGAGAATTCCCTTTTAATGTTGGGCAGGTTAGCAGGGCACGAGTTACTGATAGAGATTCCCGGAGGTGGCATGCCTTGGTTACCATACATGTCCAAGAGGTTCGCTGACACAGGGATCTAGCAACATAAGAACATGTATATTACTGTCTCTTTTTTTGTCCTTTTTGTAGCTCAATGTGTGTGTTTTGCTTATGACATGAGAGTGAGTAAATGAAGACTATTCACTGTTTCTCAGACAGACATTAGAGCAGGTGCTGACAGCTGGATCGCACAGTTTTCTGCTATACTGACACCAGCCACAGCGCTGATTGCGTGAGATGACAGAAAGAGGTCTCACCAAGTTTACTGCTATTATTAACGTACGCTTGAGTCACTCTAGCTCTTAAAACTTTTAGTCAACATTGGGGAAAGTTACTTTTTAATGCAATGCACAGAAACATTGCTGTACTCCATGCGTTATGCTACTTGGGCTTTACTTTTTGTCACCTGGGCTGGGTTTGCTTGTTTGTTTTATAATAACAAAAGGCAAGGTTCAAAAACAAATTATTGATCGAGTCAGTGTAAAAAATGAACATAACTGGTCCAAGTCCTAATCCCAGCTGAACACCTCTGGTGTGACTTTACATTAAGACCTTGAGCCAAAAAACTCCAATACCTTACACTATATGGACAAAAGTATTGGGACAAACCCTTTTTAGAACAGAACAAGGCACTTCCAAAACTCTGGCAACAAAGATGGAAACATAATTACATATTCATCTTGTTTGCAATAGTTTTGAATATTGTCTAAAATGACTGTACCCATATGTACAAGCCATTGGTATTTGGTCATGAGTTTTTGGCTCAAGATCTGCATTTAAAGTCACACTTGAGGTGTTCATCTAGGATTAGGTCAAGTTGTTCCACACTGAACCTTGCCTTATACACAGAGGCACTATCATGTTAGAAGAGGAAAGGCTCCCATCCAAACTGTTGCTATAAAATCAAAAGCACACAATTCCCTAGAATTCCATTGTGTGCTTAAAGCAGTCAAACCTGTTCATTAGAAAGGAGTATCCAAATACGTTTGGCAATATAGTGTATTTGAAAAAAGTAAGTAATATTTTCTTGCAAATCTAAAATTAATGCACTACATCACAATTTATTTGAAAACGTAATCTGATGTAACAAGTTTGTAAAGCACTACCCCCAACACTGCATGTATTCTGTAAGTTCTTGACCAGGGTTTAGCTGGTTACTTGACTAAACTAAATTATGTAATTTTTGTTTTGCAAACATACAAACAACAAAAAAAACTAAATAATGTTCTTAAAAGCACAAATAATGTGATAGATTTTTCTATGGTAGTCAGTAGTCAATGGTTTTGAACTGTCCATGTTTCCATACATATGGACCTGGTTTCACAGACAGGGCTTAGCCTAAGCCTTTATTGGCCACAGTTTAATTAGGACGTTTAAGTAATTTTTATAAATACACTCAGAAAAACCATTACTGGTCTTGAGACAAAATGTTTTGAGTATCTTTCAGCAGCAACAGTCTGAGAAACCCTTGGACACGTATGAAGATCCGCCTCCTTCAGCATACTCACATTAGTATTCACAAGAGCTGAAAATCAACAAGTGAAGTAACGGCGTTCATACCGTGTTGGCCATCTGAAGTCCAGGGTCCAACGACAGTCCCATGATATCATCATTGTAACTGGATTCCAAACTAATGATGTCATCAATGACATCGTCCATCTGAGAAAAATAAAAAAACAAAACGAGGCATATCATCGGCTCAGCTGCAGGATAACTCACAGCGGAGTCGATTAACCCTGAGGGGGGTAAGAGTTCAAATCTCCCCGTAGCTCTGCTGAAAATCACTGCTTAATCTAAAGAGCTGAGTTTCCTCTCAGTGCCGATGCCAGGCTCTGTCTAATCTATTAACACTTGTTTTAGCACATCTCTCTCTCTCAGTGAGCCGTGACGCAATCGGCGCCAGCTGCTTCAGCGAGACCGTCAGGCTGGAGCTGCTTTTACTGATTAGCAGGTAATGAACTCTAAAATGACATCTTCATAACGTCTCTACCTATTTATACATCATTTACTGATGCGGCTGGATTTGGGGGAAACGTGTTTGCCGTGCTCTTGTCAGGATCCCGTCGTCTCTTGTTTGTGGCGTTCACGTTTTGTTCTTCTCTTTGTGTCGAGCACATGCTTTTTGTTTTGTTCATTTGCCATGTGCTCAAGATTACATCTTGGCTCATTTTTAGCCTCCTCATTTCCTCCCCTTTATATTCTCCTCGTGTGTTTTGTCCTGGCCTGGTTTGTCTCCTCAGTTCCTTGTAGTCTATCTGGTATAAACCCTCCCAAAGGGCCTTTTGGTTCGGCAGTAATCTACTATATATCTGTGTCCAGGTTTGTGATATATTTGGGTATTTTTAATAATCATGAAATCACTTTAAGTACTCTTTCAGCAGTTGGGTTCTGTTTTAACTCCTAAAAGAATCTTATATAAAGCATGTTTGGGTCATTTTTTTCATAAAGAAAATATTTTGTAACATCTTTGTAGTCAATGACTCCAAGGACTTCACGGTCAGCTTATTAATGCATGAATATTTAGCCAAATATATGTTCTCTTTTGTTCTGCCTACTATTAAATATTGTAATATTTCACTGTAATTGTTTATTTAAAAAAATGGCTACTGAATGTGCTTCGTCTTTACCTCTTTCTCGCAGTTGGAGTTGAGGGTCAGTAAGGCCATGGGACTGTTGGGGGCGCTGTTGCCCGGCCCCGGAGGCATTCCCCCGTGGTCAGGGGCCTGGCTGGGGCACGGCAAGCTCACGGCCTGCGAGCCGAGCTTTCCTCCCAGTGTGGTGGACAGATACGCCTTCACCTGCTGCCTCTGAGCCTGCTGGATGTGATACTTCGTGGGGTTTTCAAGATGCGTTTGAACCTTCAGACAAACCGAGAGGGTAGGAATTGAGGGTAGGAAACTGATTCTGCTGTGCTATTACGAAAAAAGTATAATTATGTGGTCATTACATTATATTTGTGAAATGAAACAAACACATTGAACAAATTGCATTAATGTTTTGTAAAAAATATATATATAATAAAATACAAGTAGGAAATAAATATTTAGTTTGGTTACTTCTAGTTATTTATTCCCACATAACCATATAAACATAATAAAATATTACTTGACAGAAACAACAACAATAATAATAATAATAATAAATAAATCACAGACAAGCAACTAGAAAAAGGGTCAAATGTCTACAAATGTTCCAACTTTTCACCAAACATCACAATTCACTATTTGTGCTACATTTTTTAATTTTTAATAACGCATTATACGATATTTCTCAACAACAGTTATTATTAGTAGTAATAGCAGTAGCAGCGTTATTGATTAAAACAGTAAAGACAATAACCTGAATCATTTTATCCAACACGTAACTTTTAAGAATTCTGTAATAACTGTAATAATTACTGTAATTTTCCAAAATAGCCTCCCCTTCTATTCATAGCTCAGTTATTCATCTCTTAACAGTCCTCAAGTTCCTCCTCCACATGCAGACATGATGACCTTTCCACTCAGAGGTCAAAGCGCACTTGACACTAGCCCTAGAGCACAGACTGCAGCTTTCTCATACACTTTACACTACAAATGACGTTTGACCCCTTCACTGTTGTGAATGAATCCTCAGCTATTTGATCGACTGAAGCGAGTATCTACCAAGTCAAGAATGCGGCTGGATGTGTCTAAAAAGGGTGAACAACTGATTAGTCTTGCCTGTTGCACAATTAACACAAGACACAACAACCGCTGCTGCCGTTTTATGTCAAAATGTGCCTTTACGGAGCAGCCGTGACGTCAATGTCAGGTTAAAACAACGGAGTCTTTCTGCGGCTCCTCCTCAGCCTGCCTCGTTCACATCTGAGCGCTGCAAACGTGAGAAAGATCTTTCACGGCTCAACCGTCACTTGCACGCACAGCCGTTCTCGGAGGAACGATAAAGTATGCGCGACTAAACCGAACGCGAACCTCCTCGCAACAGTCTGTGCAAATATGAACGGATTTCCGTTTAGCCTGCATATAAGATTTGTAACTTTGCATTGTATCGTTTTGGGTTACACTCTATTTCGACGTCCGCTTTAGACGTTCTACTAACTTTAAGTCACTCCGTAACTACATGTCTGCTAATTCTCGGAGTAGACTGTTAGGGTAGGTTTAGTGTTAGTAATGAGCTGACAGATACTTGTAAAGTTTCTGATAGTATGCAGTATGTAGGGCTCGTCAAAATACAGTGTTAGAAGATATTAAACAGACAGTTTGCTAATACTCTAATGACTGTTGACATGTAGTTAGAGTTACTTACTGTTAGGAGAACGATCAGAATAAAGTGTTACCTTGTTTTGTGTTTATGGGTGAAAGGAGATATCTATAAACTTTGCATAAAAAGTCCTGGTGGAAAATTTCTTGTATCTTTTCTACAGACTTTGTTCTTTCACACACACACACACACTTTTCAGAATATCTTCTTTCATGTTTCACAGACGAGAGAAAGTGATACAGTTTGGATCGACATGAGGGTGAGTGAACTTTCCCTTTAAACACTTCAGTTTAACATCGAGCTGCTTTTTAGCATGTATACTAATAACATACCGGCTGTTTATTAATCTGCGTGACCATAATCTACATCCCTAGTCAATACCTAAACTTAATTGCTTTACTAACTATTAACAAAACAGTAGCTTATTTATGTTTTGTTAATAACAAGAATTTGAAATAAATGAACTGTTTTTCCTATTTTTATAATTCTAATGCTTTCAGAAAGCAGAACATTTTATCAACTCAAGTCCTGTTCACATCAAGCACAATAACTATAAAGACAATTATAAAGATACAGCCAATCAGAATCAACCCTGCTATAACAAGCTGGGAAATTTAAAGTGACAGTAGCATATGCTTAGAATAAACAAGACTATACAGTTCACTGGTGTGGACGCTAATATCATGATCTATATTATCTTTATAGTTATCGTTCTTGATGTGAACGGGACTTTAGAGATTGACTTTTTAGATTTGGAAACCACATAGCAACCACATAGCAACATAACTATGACTTTTTGCTGCTATAAACTCCTCATTTGTTGGATTTTGACAGTTAGCAATGTAGCTGATAAGCTTAAGTGTAGGTATGAGGTAGAGTTAAAGGAAGTACAATGTGTATACATATATATATATATATATCTAAAAATTGGTGTACATAAGAGACTTTTTAAGACAGAGCTTCCATCTTTTCTGAAAATAAAAGGGATTTATTCTCAGCATGGCCTGAAGGCATGGACTGGAGTCAGAGGTTGAGGAAGTTAAAATTTCAAGCTTAAAGCTACAGCAATTCCACCTTATAAGGCAAGAATTAAGCACATGTGCTTTGCTATATATGCATACTTCTGAGTGGCGTCCATAAACAATCATGAGGCTTTATGAATGATTCGTTCAAATGGCCGTTTACGGTTGAGCCAATGCCCTCCATTAACCACAGCTTACTGAATGCTGGCTATAGTGCTAATAAAGCTTACTAATAAAATAAAAGGCTTGTAGAAATGTTCAAATCTTGGCCATCGAATGTAAAATCACTCCTATAACGAAAGAAAAGTCTGTTATCATTTACTTATTATATAAAAGTAGCACTGACTTGGCTGCACATATCTAACTTTGCAAATATGCACCGAGAGGCGTCTTATCAGGTTTGATGACAATAGCTCGCTCACGCTTGCCTTGTGATTGACGTCAAGCCTGGAACCACAAATCTGGATATACCGTATTTTATTGTTTGTAGATTCATTTTTCTGTTACTTTTAGGGTTTTACAGTCTCAGATTACTGTTCAACCAAATGCAAGTAATATATATTTCGTCACTGTGCAATTGAAGACACAAATCTGTTGGATAAAATGAGGTTTAAGATCTGGAGGGGAAAAAAAAGTGAAACTATTGGTTGTGAGCGCAAACAAAGAGCAAGGGAGCTGATTGGCCGGTGGAACTGCACGTGATGTCACATGGAAGCAGGTGTGTGTAGTTATCAACGTGCAGAGAGTGTTTGTGGATGTGCTTCTCCAGTTTCTTTCTCCATCCTACCCAAGTTGGTGCTATTACTGGTTGCTAAACCAAAGAAGGGAAGTGCAAATCCTTCACTTGGTTACTAAGTTTGGTGAAGCAACTTGAGTTTCTTTAAGGACAACCGGGAAAAGCCCCAATGTACCCATCAACTTTGAGACGCTACCGGTAGGATAAAGACTCATTTTTTAGCAACTACTGTGTTAAAATCTAACCTGTGAATATCCCAGTAATATTTTATGAGTTAAATCCCTAAATGATCTCAAATGATGCTATGTGTAGTCATGTATATAATCATGTTTGTGTATGGTTTATTTGTTTGTTTGTATAGGTTATTAATCTAAGCATCTGAGAATAAATATCTAAGGCTTAGCATCTGAGAAAACACTGAAAATGAGCAAAGTTGAGTTAATCCAAAGTTGATTGAAGCCTTTTTCAAGTTGAGGCAGTCATTGAGACTACAAATCCCACATAACGTGACAATTACTTCCAATGTACAGAAAACACCAGCTCAGATATTCTGCTAAATTTTACTCTAAGCTTGTGTTTGGGTTAAAGGGTAAATTTCTACCTGGTCTGGCATTAAAGTACCTGCGTGCACTTTTTACAGAGAAACGAAATACGTACCAACAAGTACATATCACTGCAGTTTCCAGAAGAAATAAACACTAGAAGCAATATTAATATCATCACACACGTCCAGCTTCATATCTGTGTGTTTTATAGACGGTAGGTTTGTTTGGCAGCTCAAGGAGTAAAGAGGTGTGCTGGAGAAGTGAAGAGCTCCAGTTTGAACATTAAAACGGTTCAAATCTGTGTAAAATGACGCGGTTGCATCAGTAAATGTGTTGCATTTGTTAACACTATCGAGCAGGTTTAGGGCATATTTCCAACATGATAGATCATTACCTTCTCTGTATATTTCAATTCTAAACCAATGCAATAAATACCTATATCAAAGTAATAAAAAAGTGCCAGGGTTTACGTATTGAACCAGCGTTTTAGAGTCACTCTGTGGACATTTTTCTTTTGCAGCAAGGTATATAAAACGGGTCCATATTTTTCACAGGGTTGGTTAATTCACCCCAAAAAATGTAAATTCAGTAAATTATGCACTTCCTGGTTCCTATATTCGATTAGGTCGCATATGTGCATACTGAAGTCCCGAATCTGAATTCAAATAACAAACCGTTTCCTGTGGCTGAAAGTTTCTCAAACAAGTTTTTTGTTAGAGGACACACTCAAGCAATTGAGAGGGCAAAAGGCAAATAACAAAGCTTGGCCTTCTTCGCCTCGTCTTAGCTCGTCTTGTGTGCTGGTCTTTGCCGCCGGCTAGATACTGTCACAAGAACACGCTCCTCGATGCTGAGACGGCAAGAATGAGACCCACTGTCTGGGGTTTAGAAGATGCACCGGTGCAGTGCTGAACTATCATGTCTCATGCGTAAAAAAAATGTTTTTCCACACATGGACAAGACGGTCATTGATTGGCTCGTGTGCTCTAGTCTAGGAGATACTGGTGCCGATAGATGATGAAACAAAATCGCACTTTATATACCAAAAGTGTAAAGTTTGGAACAATTCAGTAATTTAAATGTTTTTCAAAGAAGTCTCTCCGATGCTGTATTTATTTGACAAACAGTTCAAAAGTAAGAACAAAGATTATTAAGATTACTACACTTTCACTTTAAAATGACTAATGTAATATAATAATATAAAAAGTATAAAGTTTTAATTTTAAATAAGTGATATTAAATGTTGATATTACTTTGCAAATAATAATAAATTATTGCGAGAATGTACCAATAAATTAATTAAATAAATGCAGATTACAAGCCTTATTGAGCATCAAATATTAGTTTCAAAAACATTTTTAAAAATCTCACTAAATGTAAAAATGATCTATGATGATATCTATGCGGAAAAAAACACGTTTGAAATTTTAATTTCTGTGTTTGTAGTTTTTGATACAGTGAGGCAGTACTTTTTGTGCGCTTTTGCTGCTTTAAGATACTAATACTTACATTTTTTGAGCTCACAAATGCTTCTAAAAAAAGGCTTAAATGGCAAAGTTTGAGGCAAGGCTTAAATTAAGATTCTGTCATCACTTACTAACTATAATGTCATTGAAAAGTTTTTTTTGTTTTTAGACGGAGAACACTAAGGACATTTTTTAGCAGAATGTCCAAGCTGCTCTTTCCCATTCACTACAAATAAATGGACACTGAAGCTATCGGGCTCTAAAAACTGCAATAATTACTACTAAAGTACCATAAAAGTATCCACACTGACCAGTGGGTAAAGTTTTCTTAAAACATGCTAAAGGTTTGAAGAGATAAAAATAGTCACTCTTTACTTAAAACCTTCCTCTCTGCCCCAACGTTACACTTTTCCTCAAGAGTAACTACAAAGCATTGCTGATGTTGAAGATATTATTAGAAGCAGATTTGGATTATGAAACAATGGCAACGGTTTCACAGACTAGTACAAACTATATGTTAAAAACCTCCTTTTGACTGGAAAAGTATTAGGTGGCGCCAAAAGTCAAATCCATAAGCTGTGTCGCTAAACATTTTTAGTTTTTTTTTTTCCTTTGAAATACTGTGACTAGGCAATGGTTGAAACCGATCCCTTCGGCTATGATCCTACATCCCACTTTTCCAGCTTGTTTTCCCTCTTCCCAGCGTTAAATATGTGCTGGAATGAAACGAGTGCTCCTAATTACAGGCATTCTTCGCTGAATTAGCGTTCGGTGTGTGCTAAGACTGTTCTTGCCTTTGTCTCGCTCCCAAACCTGATCCTGTACTTATTTCTGAAAAGATCAAAGGTCACTTGGCTAATTAGGGGCCAATCGGTCTTTAGACAAACTCATCTGAGCTTAATGTTTTCACTTTTCAAGTCCAGCGGCTCTGCCTGGTACACCTAAGCTAATTTCGCATCGCTTTGGGAAGGGGGCGACTAAGCTAGTCAGAGACCGCCGGTCTCAAAGCTTTCTTTTTTCTGCTTTCTTTTGATCGTTTGCTGTTTTATTCTCAGAAAAAGAGAGAAAAAGCTTTCATCTGTCCTTGTATAACAGGACCTTGTAAAACTTCAAATCTGTCATTAATAGATTACAGTGGGAAACCACTGAAAAGGCAGAAACGTATTAAAGGTCTTGTATCAAATGTAGTTTAAAGTGGTTTCAAATTTAATTTTTATTGACAAGCAATTGCACATTCTCTATTTTTTAAATATTTTTTTTACTATACATTTCTATATTTTAAGTCTCTACTCAATCCTTCTATACTTTTCTAAATTTTACTATACTTCTAAGTTTCTTCTCATTTGTTTCTACACTTTTCTAAATATTTTTACTATACTTCCAAGTTTACTTATTTTTACTATATTTCTAACTTTTCATTTTTCTACACTTTTTAAAATACTTTTACTATCCTTCCAGGTTTCTACTTTTTTTTTTTTTAATACTTTTACTATATTTCCAAGTTTCTACTCTTTTTCTTCTACACGTTTCTAAATACTTTTACTATATTTCTAAGTTCCTGTTGACTATATCTTGTTCTCATCTGAGCCATTATATTTAAATATATCTATATTTAAGTATAAAAAGGTATTTTATGTCCAACGTTTACTGAATGTCGGTGAAATTTATTGGCCTGAACCTTGAACTGATTCCAATATATATTTCTGTGACTGAACTAAAATAAAATGTAATAGGGGTAAAATATAAACTACAGTTTTCAGGATTAGGGCCAAAAGTCCTAACTAAACTGGCAAAGGAATTCAACCCCTTTAATCTCTTAAACTGTCTCCTCTACTCATTTATGAATGAACAGAAATCAAAAGGGAACCATTTTTCAGAGACTTTTGGCTACAAAGTTACAAACTACGCTATTCTGCCTGCACATACTTCAATATGCACGGTCAATAACTCAAATACGCATTCTTTCTGGTCTGTATTGTATATATTGTTGCTAAAAAAGGCAGTGGTAAGACATTGTTTGTGGTAAGAAGAAAGCATGTGTTGGGACTGAAAGCAGTGTGTTTTAATCGTTGACAGCCGTTCGATGGGTTGAATGACCAGCACATCATCAGCTTAGCATAAGTAACGACTGACTGAACATAAATACTACGTTAAGGTTACGGAGTACATGCCATGCCCTTTCTTTCCTTTGATATAATCCACACAAAATCAGACGCTGATGTGTTTTTTCGAACACGACTGATTAAGTGGGGTTTCAACAGCATATTTTCTCTCCATAAGCCATATATTTAAAACATTAATTAAACATTTATGTTCTCAGTTAATGCACGCTGAAATTTAGAAATTGGTGTTTGCAAAAAAACCCGAATTGCATTAGGCCTACAGCATAAAATACGAAAAGTGCCATGCACGCCTCTTTCGTTTTTTGTTAATGGTATTGTATTTGCATCGGAAAGCTATAGTAGCATGCTGGGTGATGCTTAATTTAATCAGCCTCACGCATAAATATAGTACGTTTCACATGTTGAACAAGAACTGTTGCGTGAGAAAGAAAATATAGGAGCATTAATTGCTTCATAAATATCCCCGAGGTGTTTCAACACAATACGAGCAAAATAGAAATGGAAATTCAGAACAAATGAATGAGTATAAAACCGTCTTTTCATTTAAGGACATCTCTGACTTTTAATTTCTACTGATAAAATAGTGTCTCATTTTAAATGAATTTGAATTAAGTTTAAAATTAGGTTCATTTATGAAATACACCTAAGAATTTTTTTTTTTTTTTTTAAAGTTAAAAAAAAGTGGCAAAATGTTGAGAATTGAACTGATTATATTAAGATTAAATACGCCAAAAAAAAAAAAAAAAAGTTAAAAACTGAACTGAAGTGGAAGAATGTACAATACTGAAAAAATTATCACAACAATGACTTGAACAGGATTGTAAGAAAGCATAAAACTGTCCATGAACTTGATGTCTGAACTTAAACATTAACCAGAGCGTGTTAGCTAGCTGGGACCTTAACGTGGGTAAAAAGACCAAACAAAAAGAGACTCAGTCGTGCAATATCACTATTATCGCTGCATATTTGAACAATCAATCAATATAGCTGAATATTCTAGCACCAGAATAAATCGGCAATCAATGCACATGACTGTTTCCCACACAGCTGATAGCGAGGTACTTACTTTTCCCCCCGATAGTTAACCAAATTTAACATAACGGCTCTTACCGAATGTCATTAGCAGCCCCGAGTCCTTTGGGATGCGGCGGATTTAGTTGTAATTATCGCAGTCTGTGCACAATAGCACAGAAATCAGTAACAGTCTATAGTTCCGCAGACTGACGAGGAATCAAAGCTATGAAAAGATTTTGAATGTAGCTGAGCAAATAGGATTAAAGATGGCTAATTCCAAGAGGCTGGAGCACAGCATGCATTAAAGAGGAATTCTCTTGGGAAAGATAATCCCCATATGCGTTTTAACACACTTCACTGTCCCCTGCCCACCCCGCTCCCTCCCTCCCTCCCTCACGGACAGTATCAGAATCAGACACGCTTGAGCTGAAAAAGACTCGAGTTCGAGCTGAATTGAGCAGTCAGCGCAGAGGAACAAATGCGTTACATGCTGATGCCGGCATAGCCAAAGCATGGAAAGTTGTGGAGAACGTCTGCGTGGAAAACGATCTTCACACAATCTCTTCGATTTCTCACGGCGTTACAAAACGACGCGTGTCTGAATTCACGGCGCAGCGCAAGTACGGGTTGCATCCTCGTTGTCTCCACGAGGGGCGCTATAGCGGGCATTAGCGGCTTTCTACGTGCGCTTTTTCCATTTCTGGTCAAGTACTATCTTAGCGAAGCAACGGTTTTAAGAGAACCTTTAAGAGAGACTTGACTCGGTTACTAGGTACAGATTCAACAGATTCGTTATTTTAATTCAGCTGAGAAGTCATGCTTTCAGTATCATTTTATTCATGTTTAACAGTAGTATAGTAAAAATTTGTTCTGAGCAGTAGCCATGCACTTTTTATTTTGTGAGGCTGGATAATATTCTGTATAATATTTATTTTAACTGATAAGTTGATTTTATACGCATCCGTTTTAATTAGCCTAATTTTGGGTTGCTGCATAAAATTAAGATACATGGTATTTTTTTGTGAATTAAAAAATATAATATTTTAGTTATAATGTTGGGCTTTGAAGTTTAATAAAGGAATAATAAAGGAATAAAAATAGAAAATAAATAATTTTCTGTAATTCTGTAAAATTTTTATTTTAAAAAAGGCCTCATAAGAGTGTGTATATATATGTATATGTTTTTTTGGAAATTGGGAAGCACTGACCATGCTGTAAGTTTTTGATTCATTAAAAAGAACTGGCTCAAATTGACTCAATTCTTCTTGAACGAGTCACTTCTTAATGCACGCTGCATGTAACCTGTCAGGACAACTCAATATAAAGACATTTTTACTGTATAAAATGATTGTATGAATTTTAATGTTGAAAGACCATAAAAATGCTCTGATAAAACAAAACGGATGCTCTGATAAGGTGTCCTGTCTTACATATTACATGTACTTACTATTATAACAACAACTACATGCACGTAACCGTAACTCTTCAATATTATTCAGTACTTAAATGTACACTGTAACAAGGAGACTTAGTATCTGCTAACACAACATACATGTTTTTATCAGAAACTCTGCAAGTATATGTCAACTATATAATATTACTAAAGCTAAACCTACCCGAACAGTCTACTCTGAGAGTTAGTAGACGTGTAGTTGCAAATAATGAGAATCAGTTGACATGCAGTTACAAGGTTACTACAGAAGTGGCCCATAAATAAGAAGTCGTTACTTCGGTTAACTCTACAGCACGTTTAAGCTCAATCTGACAAACATCCTCAACATCCTGAAAATCGCGCTGCTTATTTTTTTTCCGCCACAAATTTCGGATTTTCATTTTTTTTTTTACAGTGCTGCAAACTTAACTTTCCATTGCATCGCACTCAATGCAGACTCGAAAAACTTTTAAACCTCATGAGTTCAGTGGCAATTTGAGCCGTTCGCGCTAATACGCTTAGAAAGTTTCTGGCCTGCGTTACCTTCAGCACTTCCACGGGCACCTGGGTGGCGCTGGGCAGGCCGGCGGGGACGCTGACGTTGATGGCGGGGCTCTGGGTGACCAAGGGCTGTGCGTACGCTGAGCTCTGCCGTCTCTGCTGCTCTCGCCGCTCCTGCTCTTGGAGCTGCTCGCGCATCAGCTGCTGGCGGAGCAGGATACGAGAGGTCACGGCCGACGAGCCCAGCGGGGGCTTAGAGGAGCCATGCTGCTGCTCAGATGGATTACTGCAGTCAGACAGACCCACAGACACAGACACAGAGAGAGAGAGAGAGAGTTACTCGGGGAGGGAAGAGGGGCTCTGTGGAGGGACAGTGTTTGGTATACTGGGTGCTGGATAATTCAATTATTTTGAGATCCTGCTAGTGGTTCATTAGGAAGCATAATGAGTTCGACCACAGGCAGAGAGTTGGATTGGAAACATGGACGCTACTAAAGTATTAAACTTCATTAAGTATTAAACAGATGTTTATTCTGTGCACATGAATGATATGAAAATTGTATAACTTGTTTCACTCAGTGATTAAACCTCTTAGCTAACCCTTTATGACACAAGCAACCACACAAAAAAAAAAACAGGACACTTGGTTACTTAATTGCATCTTAACTACAAACGTTTAATGTATTAATTATGCCTTGTATTGTATTCTCATGAATAACTGTAACCACAGTTGACACATTATAACACATCAATTCTTTACACTGTGCATTTTACATTTTGCTGTAATTATTTACACCAAGATATAATGTATTGAGAGCACGTTCAGTAAAATTAAGCACGCTTCTTTTTAGCAAGTTTAGTAATCACCCGTGGCATCCTACAGCATTGTGTCAGCATATTTTTCATAGGCAAACATGACTGATGTTTTCTTCAAAAAATGATGAACAATTTTTTTTGCTTCTATCCATGGTAGAGAGTGCAAGATCTGAAGTGAAAAGCGGAGGAAATGGAATTGGGAAATGACGCAAAGTGGCTTTAAATTTGGACCACAGGTCAACATGTTGAAGCAAGCATGCTAACCGCTCCAAAAAGTGTGACGTGTTGTCTGTCCTTGTTAACAGCTGATGTGTGTAGAGTAATCACAGAACTGGGCCGGACCTTCCAGACACTGATTTAATGTGATGGATCATAACAATGGTTCAAGCAATTCTCAGCCTTATATGACTATCTTTCTGCCTAGAAAAGCTATATCTGAAGGTGAAAACCCAATTAATGCAACAAAACTGGGTTTCCTCTACATCAGCTGATGTTTTGAGTTTTGTGGCTGTTTGTTTTCTTTCTCCCACAGTTTTACTCCCACTATTTCGCCATCCGTTTCTTCTACAGCACCACAAAGATCCCAGTTCCAGCTGACAAATGCAGAGGAACTTACACAACGCTCCCTCATGCACTTTCAGTTCTCCTCATCATTCAATAGAGGAACTGCTCGCTCCAAATGACCAGAAACTCAGACAATGTGCAGAAGCTGTCGAGATGAGGCCCTCTCTAGCCGCTGATCCTTTTGATGCGCCCTCCGCCGAGCAGCCAGCCAATCCAGCTGTGCAGTAATCGCTCTAATTAGCCTGTCTGGCCCTGTCAAACGCTAGTCTGCAGCACTTGCTTAGCATTGTGGTTTAAACACGTGTAATCTCATTGACTACCACTTTACATTTCTGTTTCTGACAGACATATTAAGAGGCCACTGTTCATCAGAGCTACAGCTCAAATAGCACCAACAATTTTAATTGAATTCAAATATAGACAGACAGACATATAGTTTGACAGACAGAAAAATAGACAGTTTGGCAGATAGATAGATAGACAGACAGACAGATAGATAGACAGACAGACACACAGACAGATACACAGACAGTTTGAAAGACACAGTTTGACAGACAAATAGATAGACAGAAACACAGATAGACAGATAGATAGATTGACAGACAGACAGACAGATAAATAGACAGACAGATAATTATAATAATTGACAGATATAGATAGATAGACACACAGACAGATATAGTTTGACAGACATATAGATAGACAGACAGAAAGACTTCTAGACACAGACTTCTATACAGACAGACAGAGATAGATAGATTGACAGACAGACAGACAGATACATAAACAGACAGATAGTTTGACAGACAGAAAAATAGACAGTTTGGCAGATAGATAGATAGACAGACAGACAGACAGACAGACAGTTTGAAAGACATAGTTTGACAGACAAATAGATAGACAGACAGAAACACAGACAGACAGATAGATAGATTGACAGACAGACAGACAGATAAATAGACAGACAGATAATTTGACAGATATAGATAGATAGATAGATAGACACACAGACAGATATAGTTTGACGGACAGATATAGTTTGACAGACATATAGATAGACAGACAGACAGACAGACTTCTAGACAGACAGACAGACAGAGATATAGTTTGACAGACAGAGAGACAGACAGACCGACAGACAGAGATAGATTGACAGACAGACAGACATAATTTAAGACAGATAAATAGACAGACAGACAGAGATAGATTGACTGACAGACAGATAAATAGACAGACAGACAGTTTGACAGATACAGATAGATAGACACACAGACAGATAGTTTGACAGAGAGACAGACAGACAAACGGATAGATAGATAGATAGACAGACAGTTAGTTAATGGCAAGACATATTTTCATTTCAAGTTTCATTGTATTTTTGTGCACCGAATGATCAGAAAGCTCAGTTTTCTGTCCCTCACAGCTTTGATTTGATTTGAGTCAAATTACACACAGCGTACACCCTGACAAATGTGCACCAAATCTTTACACAATCAAACTTACGAAACAGTTGCAAAAATTCGGGAAGAAACATAAAAAGAAAGGAGAGAAAGAAGAAATGCAGGAAGATTGATTCTGGGTCAGCGGTGTGTAACACGCATGTTTTTCATGCATCATAGTTCCTCAGTTTAAAAACTGATCGTGGCTCGTCTGGCACAACTGAATCATGACTACTGAATCAAAGCAGTCAATGAATGACTCACACGGCACTAAAACCCCTTCAGAGCACGTTTAACACCCTTCACTGATGAGACTTTGATATTCACTAACTGTATCTGTCTCTTTGAGTACCTGTAAAGTTGCTTAAGCAACATTTATAAAACATATAGTGCATTAACCAATGAATTATCAAAGTTTACTAAAGTTTAAATTCTGAAACCTATTTATGCAATCTCTTCCACAAATGCTTTGCACTTTGGCCTAGCAAGTATGACAAATAACATGGACATGATTTGTCTGTAATTTGTCACCAAATGTAGCTTTTTTTTTGGCCACTTCATTAGGTACACCTTACTAGTACCAGGTTAGACCCCCTTTGGAACCGCCTTAATCCTTCGTGGCACAGATTCAAGGTACCGGAAACATTCTTAGAGATTTTGGTCCATATTGACTTGATAGCATCACGCAGTTGCTGCAGATTTGTCGGCTGCGCATCCATGATGCGAATCCCCGTTCCACCACATCCCAAAGGTGCTCTGTTGGATTGAGATCTGCTTGTTGACACAAGACAGGATGGAGCCATGCTTTCATGTGGTTGACGGCAAATCCTGACCCTGATTCTGAACTGAATTAATCGCACACCTCTGATGAACAGCACACACTGTTCACTAACGAAACTGAAAACGTTGCAAGTTCTGGCGGCAAATTCGGTTTCTTGGGGGTTTACAAGAAAACTGTACATTTG